>NC_135717.1:920000-927500 GCF_964656455.1 Halichoerus grypus
GGACGGATTGTATGCTTCTTCATAATAATATTAATTAAACAATTTGCATGCTAATAAGGTAACAATTATCAGGGCCTCTGTTGAAAGATTCAGGTTATTACAACACGCCAATCTGAAGGCCAGGGGTCAGAGAGTGAGAGGCGAGCGAAATTTCAACTCAAATTAACATTCTGTCAGCTCCAGAAAATGGGATAAATAAAGTCGAATTAATTCATTATAATAAAGAGAGATGGGCGAGGGAGCCCGGCCGGCGCCCGCCCCTCCCCTGCCCTCCCCTCGGGCCGAATTGATTACAGCTCTGTATTCAGAAACACGCGCCGCGCACATTCCTCCTCGCGAACCCGGCAGAGAACGAGGCGCTTACGGCTACCGGCAAAATCGAGTCGGATGGACAGAGTTTACATTTAGTATTTATAGAGAAAGAAATTAAATTATGGCGAAAAGTAGTGCTCTTGGCCCCTGACCTCGGAATTAATACTTGCAGCGTGTTCCTAGTGCGGGCCGGCGGAGGGGTGGGTAAGGTGGGGGGGAGTAAGGTCCCAAATTCCAAGCCTCCTCTCGGTCTCTGCGAGATGTCGGCCTGCCCCCAGCCCCTGCACCTCTCCCTCCTCCCGAACAATGAGAGAGGGGAAGGCAATTAAAGCGTAGTCGGTGCGGCCAGGGCACGTTCCATAAGGACGGATACCCGGGTTGCGTGTCCAGCGCCCCAGCCGCAAGGCAGGTCCGCTCCACTCCCGCCGGCGGAGCGTCGTGTGCACCCTCCGCTGGGAAGGGCGCACGGACGGGGCTGTCCTACCCGTGCCTTCGCTCCGGGTTTGAGGCTTGGAAGGCTGGTTGAAGCCACTTAACACCAAAGGCCAACTTGTCTGTCGCCTTGTCCTGGAGTGAGAGGCTGCCGGAGGTCCGGCCACCAGGACTGGCCGGATACCCAGCACTGGCCGGGTCTGAGGGCCAGGAGCTCCTTCTTCCCGGATTCCAGCTGGGGCCACCGGGACCGCAGGGACCACAGGGATGAGGTCCATGGGCCTGGGGCCACAGCAAAAGGCACCCTCTTCATGGGCAAACTTTTTACAAAAGATTTTATAATTTTATATATATACATAATATATATGTATATATATGGATATAATGATTGCTTTCCCTCCTGCCCACAGTCCTAATTTGCTGCTTATTTAAGAATATGTCCTTTAATGATTTAGCTTTGAGTCTATCAATATTTTATAGTGGAAAAGGGAGTGACAGACACTTCTCTGAGAACATAATTTAATTATAATTAATGGGTTGAGTACCTGGGCCCTATTCTTCAGAGGCCGTGTCAAAGGGAGATGTATTTATTTTTTTATTCCTGTGTAGGGGGCCTGACTGGTTGCCACCCCAAAGTTACTTTTCCCTTCCTTCCACCCCTCCTCCCCAGCCCTGTGCCTTGGTTTTACGGAGTAGGGGATGAGTGGGGGGGGGGGGTCAGGGTGTCTCCACAGCCGCCCCCCCACCTCTGTTTCTATAGCCTGGCGGCGGCCAGTCAAAAAGGGCATTAATTATGCCTTTTTATTGACAGGGTGCTACATTCTGTAGAAGTCATTTTCTTTTGGAGTCACCTCCTCCCCCTGCCCCCTCCACTCCTTCCTCTTCCTCCTCCCTTTCCTTCCTCCTCTCCCCCGCCGCCTGCAGCCGGAGAGGAGATGAGAAGCCCTTGTAGTTTTAAATTCAATGTGACAGTTTCGGAAAGAGCGGATGATGAATCTCCTATTATTGGATCAGTCTATTTGCCGCTCAATGTCTCTCTGTAATTGGAGCAACATCACTTTAAAGGTTCAGAGAGTACAGCATTTCTGGTGAAAAATCCCCACAACACGCCGGTGAATGTTTTAAAGGGAAATCTATTAGTGATTTGCAGAGGGGCGGGGAGCCAGGGGAGGCGCGGGCTCCGGCCAGCGGGGATTGGAATGGGGGGCTCGCCGGGGACCCCTGCCTGGACCGCTCCCCGAGCCGGCGCCCGCCCAGCGCCGGGCCGCGCCCCTCCCTCTCTGCTACCCCCCCCCTTGTTGTGACAGTTCCTGATACTGTTTATTGAGGTGCATGTCAGGTATAATTAGCAATCGATATGGAAAACGTTTCCTTGCACCCAGCACGCCTCTGACGTCAGAGCCGATTAGCGCTTCTTATTGGTCCCAAATTCCCCGGGCCGCGGCTAATTATCGGGAGCTTGATGTTGATAAAGTAAAGCGCCGGAGTGCGGGCGAAGCATGTGTAGGGCTCCGGGTCCCTGTCTCCGCCGCCGCCGCCGCCGTCCGCGCCTCCCGCCGCTGGCCCGCCCCGGCCCCGGCCCGCGCCCCCGCGCCCCGCCGCCGGCCCCGCCGGCCCCCCGCGCGAGATGATGGACGGCCGCCTCCTGGAGCACCCGCATGCCCAGTTCGGGGGCTCGCTGGGCGGCGTGGTGGGCTTCCCCTACCCGCTGGGCCACCACCACGTGTACGAGCTGGCCGGCCACCAGCTGCAGTCGGCCGCCGCCGCCGCCGCAGCCGCCTCGGTGCCCTTCTCCATCGACGGCCTGCTCAGCGGCTCGTGCGCCGCCGCCGCCGCCTCGGTGGTCAACCCCACGCCGCTGCTGCCGGCCGCCTGCGGGGTGGGAGGCGACAGCCAGCCCTTCAAGCTGTCAGGTAGGTGCGGCGGGCGGGGAGGGCACGGGGGGCAAGCAGGGCACCCTTGTCGGGCGCGGGAGTTGGGTCGCGGGCGGCTGTAGAGCGGGCGCCGGCTGCCGAGGCTCAGGGCGCTCTCGGTCCGCCACCCCGGCGCAGGGCCCCCAGGCCCGGGCGGCCGACAGGTACGGAGGGGGTGGATGTGGCCTGGGCCCTGGCTGAGCCGTGCGGCGTCCTGTGCGTGCCCGCAGACTCGGGGGACCCCGACAAGGAGAGCCCGGGCTGTAAGCGGCGGCGCACCCGCACCAACTTCACGGGCTGGCAGCTGGAAGAGCTGGAGAAGGCGTTCAACGAGAGCCACTATCCCGACGTGTTCATGCGCGAGGCCCTGGCGCTGCGCCTGGATCTGGTCGAATCCCGCGTGCAGGTAAAGACCCGCCGTTCCTCCCGGGAGCCAGCATCCCGCCACTAGGCCCGCCCGGCGCCGGCCCCGCCTTTGTTCTAGGTGGGGGACCGCGGCCCCGCTTCCGAGCCCCCCAGCGCTCGCCTGCCCGGAGGTGGTGCTGCGGTTCCGGGGCTCAGAGCCTCGCGGGGAGAAAGCCCCAGGCGGCTTGGGAGGGGCCGACGACGGCCCAAAGTAGCCAGAAGAGCAGCTGCGTCCGAACCGGGTGCTGCGTGGTGGGGGTCGGGCGACGAAATGGGCGCGAAATGAGGTCTCCGAGGGCTGGGCGGGAGAAGCGGCGGTGGGGGGGGGCGTGCAGCCAGCCGGGCTAGGATCTGGAAGAAACCCGGAGCAGGTAGACCCCGCGCCTCCTGGCCCTCGCCCGGGGTCTCCGGGCACCGCCTGGAGCAAACCCGTTTGTTTGCTTATCTCTCGCCTCTAAAATATTCAGGTGGAGACCCGTATTCATTCTTCGCTTTGCAGGAGGTTAGCTGAGGAAGGGGAGGCGGAAACTTACACAGTTGACACATGTGGGGGGGTCTGAATCTTTACTACTCTCAGTTATATCTCCCCCACCCCACCCCCCATACTTCGGTTTCATTCGGAGACTGCCGGCGTTATTCTTTTTAAAAATATAGCGTCTATGTGGTGGATTAAAAATTCAAGATGAATTGTGCATAATCAGATGTTTCCCCGAAGTACAGAAATCTTTTTCTGGGGTCGGTGTGGTGGTGAGTGGGGTGTGCGGCTGCAGCTGTGGGTGCAGGGCTTTGAGGCAGAGGCGGCAAGACGCCTGTTCAGCACCAATAGCTTTGTCTAAAAAGGTGTTCTCGACCTGTGCTTGCACTGCCCCTCATGACCTCTTCTGTTTGTAAATCCTTTCGTCCAATTTGTGTAAGTGTCTTAAGCAAAGACCTCTTCGTTTCTCCCCTGTACAATAATGAGCATTTCTTGTTGACAAGTGAGCGTGGAATTTGCACCAAAAAAAGAAGTATTTGAAGGAAGGAAGGAAGGAAAGAAGCAGTTACAGCCTTGGAGAGGTTACAGCTTAAAACCCGCACCTTGGCAGCAGCAAGGCTCCCTGTGACCGGGCCAGGCCTGCTATTGTGCCGGGTCTCTCCGTGGCCACAACAAAGAATTCGAATTATTGCAATCTCTTGGGGAGGGTGGTGTGCCTGAGGCTCAGCAGGGATTTGACTGTGTGTGTGGTGGTGAGCCCGTGTCTAGGGCTGCTGTTCCCCAGGACAAGGGCTGCAGGGAGGGTAGAAGAGGCTGGATGGGCCCGGGCCTCCTCTGCACTGCCTGGCAACTGGCCTCTTGCTGTCCTGTCTGCCTTGCTCCCTGGCCTAGGCCAAGCACAACTGGTTTCAGGGGCTGTGTTGGTGCGTTGGCCTGGATCCCCCAGAAAGAAGGACGTGTGCGAATGTGTTGGGGGGCAGGCTGCTGGAAACCCTCCCCCTAAGTTTGGCTTCCCAGGACCTTCTAGAAGAAGCAGCACCCAGATTTCCCTTCACGGGACACCCCCAAATCTGGCCTTTGACTCAGTCTCCAGGGGGCCGAAGACAGGTGTGGAGGGCAGCTGAGCCCAGCCACTGGTGGTCCTCAGGCCAGACGGCCAGCACCAGGCCAGGCAGGCCGCTTAGAACAGGAGCTGTGAGAAGCCAAGAGGGGCGAGGAGGGGCCCTGCTCCCAGCCTGCCTCCCGACCAGGAACCAGACGCCCTCAGGGGCCAGACCTGCAGTGCCCAACGAAGGGGCAGCTCCCAGTTCCCCGAGGTGAGAAGCCAGAGTGGGAAGCTGGCCGAGAGGCCCCCATCTACCTCTTTCTGGGTGGAAAAGATGCTCTTTGGAACCTGCAGCTTGAGTGCCGAAACCCAGCTCAGGGCCGGCCGGGCCGCGTGCCTTGGCTCCCGCCCCCTGGCCGGAGCCGAGGTTGTACAGGCCTGTCTGGGGGGAGTGGGGACGCCCGAAGCCCCAGCGGCAAGCCCGCCGCCTGACTGTGCCTTCCTTTCCCCTATCCGGCTGCTCTAGGTCTGGTTCCAAAACCGCCGGGCCAAGTGGAGGAAGAAGGAGAACACGAAGAAGGGCCCGGGGCGGCCGGCTCACAACTCACACCCGACCACGTGCAGTGGCGAGCCAATGGACCCAGAGGAGATCGCGCGCAAAGAACTGGAGAAGATGGAGAAAAAGAAGCGCAAGCATGAGAAGAAGCTGCTGAAGAGCCAGAGCCGCCACCTGCACTCTCCGGGCGGCTTGTCCCTGCACAGCGCACCCAGCTCCGACAGCGACAGCGGCGGCGGCGGCCTCTCCCCGGAGCCGCCCGAGCCGCCGCCGCCGGCCGCCGCGTCCAAGGGCCCTAGCGCGCACGCCGCCGGCGCCGCCGGTTCCGCGCCCGCACCGCCGGGCGAACCGCCCGCTCCCGGCACCTGCGACCCCGCCTTTTACCCGAGCCAAAGAAGTGGCGCCGGCCCGCAGCTGCGGCTAGGCCGCCCCGCGGACAAGGATGCGGCCCCGTGTGCGCCCGGGGCGGCGGTGGAACGTGGCCCCGCCGGCCTGCCGAAGGCCAGCCCGTTCAGCGTGGAGAGCCTGCTGTCCGACTCGCCGCCGCGCCGGAAAGCCGCCCCCGCCAACGCCGCGGCCGCCGCCGCCGCTGCCGCGGCCGCCGGGCTGGACTTCGCGCCGGGGCTGCCGTGCACGCCGCGGACCCTCATTGGCAAGGGCCACTTCCTGCTCTACCCCATCACGCAGCCGCTCGGCTTCCTGGTGCCGCAGGCCGCGCTCAAGGGTGCAGCGGGTCCGGAGCCCGCGCCGAAGGACGCGCCGCCCGCACCCGCCGCGCCGCCCGCGCCGCCCGCTCAGGCCAGCTTCGGGGCCTTCCCGGGGCCCGGCGGTGCTCCGGACTCGGCCTTCGCGCGCCGCAGCCCCGACGCCGTCGCCTCCCCGGGGGCCCCGACCCCGGCGCCCTTCCGGGACGCGGCCCTGGCTGCGGCCGAGGGCAGCGGCGGGGATTGCGCGGATTCGGGGGCCGCCTGCCCAGCGGCCGCACTGCCGCCCCCTCTCGCGCCGTCGCCCGGGCCGGGCCCGCGGGCTCCCAGCCCGGCTGGGGAGCCGGCTTTGTGCGGGGCCCCAGAGCCAGGCGCCGAGCCGGGACCCAGCGCGCCGGACGGCGAGGAGGTGGACATGGACTGAGGGGCGGCGGGGCCGAGAGAGGCGCTCAGCCGGCCCGCGCCCGCTCGCTCAGGCTCGACTCACACAACGAAATCAGGTGATCGGCTTAGAAACACTGCTTTCTCCTTTTTCTTCTGCTTTCTTCCTTTTATTATTATTATTTTTTAAAGAAAACCGCTGTATCAATTCGGACCTAGGCAGCAACCGCAGGACTTGGGGTGAGACCCTCCTCCTCTCGGGGGAGCAAAAAACAAAAACAAAAACCCCATATCCCCCACAAAAACCCACAACAAGAATCCTCAGCCTTGTAAAATGCAAAAATGTCTAAGAATATTTATATATGTACCATTTTTGATAAATAAAGCTGGTCAAACGCAAGCTCTCAGGTCCATCTTTTTCAAATTTCCGAGCGCCCAGTATGGCCCCTCCTCCCCTTCGTATTCCACTCCTCTCCCCGCGGGCGGGGCAGGGACGAGGCTCCTCACCTCCCCCGAGGTCCGCGCTTAATGCCTCCTTTTGTGTGCGTGTGTGTTTGTGTTTTCTGATTGAACAAATTTATGCATCCGCAGCTCCCCCTCTCCTGCCCTCCCTCGCGCTCCCCCTCCCACCCGGCGCCACACACACGCGCGCCCCCGCGCGCACCCCCGCGCGCTGGCACACGCCGGGGCGCGCGGCGCGGGGTGACGGAGCCGGGGGCTGCAAGGGCCGGGCCGCTGGGCTCCTGCAGAGTTTTGATATGAAAGTAATTATTTTCCGGTGGCTGCTGCGGGGACTGGGTTTCTTGCCCAAAGGGTTATTATACATTACCGATTTCTAGTGATATGAAATCACATAAACTTCCTACAATAATAGAATTAGCATGAAAGGCTGGGGTGTCAAATTGAAATTGGAGAATAATAGCGCCGGCAGCTGGGGGAGTGCGTGCGCATATTGGAGCGGAGACGGGGAATCGTGGGGCGGAATTTTCATGAGCTGCACTCTTTGTCAGCGCTCTTGTAGCCGGCTATATTAAGATAGATGCCCAATGATATCCCTCATTGTTCTGTCGCTTATATTGATGTTGCTGCGTTATCAGCCTATTGATCATGTGTCGTCTGTAATAGGACAGGCGCCGCCAACGCGCCTCTTTACAAAAGCAGTGCACATTTGTTCTAATAGGGTCCGGGTCCCCGGGGGACCCTTCGGGGGCTTCAGGACATCTGCAGCGAAGAAATATTAGCAAACTTGGCTGGAGCCTGCAGCCAGCCCCTGGCCC